>NC_063203.1:28342504-28347504 GCF_017589495.1 Alosa alosa
AGTATCTATCTATCTATCTATCTATCTATCTAATAATTTTGACTAATAGATATTTCCACAAAACCTCTGCTGCTGATCATTTACATTATGTCAATAAACTGAAATAACTGAAATGCTGTATTTTTGAGAATGTCTTCATACATTAGCTGCAAACTCATGTTATACTGTATATATATATACTTTTGTTTACATTCCATAGTATAGGTCACAATCATATATGAACAACCTCCTCTATTAAATCCTGCAGCATATAGGAGCATATCTGGAAACTTGAAAGTACAATTGAAGTGGAGATTTCTGGAGTTGTGAATATGCGTGGCAATAATAGAATTTCTTTAACGGCTATTGGCAGTATTTTTATCTATTCAAAATACCCAAATTCAAAACACCCACTGTAATAACATTTCACTCTAATATGTCCAAAATGAAAAATAAAAATAAGAATTGTGAATCTGACTTTATCCATTGTTAAGGTTTCTGTACTTAAAATGTAGGCAAATCATTGCATATTTCATTAGATAATTGTCCATTTACATACTTAGACATTTTGGGGGGATATCTATGAGTTATTATCTATGAGAGATAATTCTCCATAGACATAAAATGGACATAAACCGGCTGATAAAACATAAAAAGTTACCCCAAATGCAATGCTATCACATGTTTTCTAACTCTAGGGTGGTATACCTTGTCAAAAATCAGTATGAGACTTATTCCCCTTGAATGGTACCGATTGACCAAAATTAGGGGGTCTGGCTCAAGGACTAAATACAGTCTTCCCATTCTTGTCTTTCAATAAAAAATAAATGAAATATGTCTGAATGAACTGAGAGCTGCGATGGCCTGCTGGCTATTTATCAATGGCACCTGAGTCACGGCACCCCTGACAAATCCATATCAGTGCTGGCTAATCCATAGTGACCAGTAATCCGCACTAATAGTGTCTGATTGCTATCAAGCCACGCTGCATCAAAAGAGCCGTCACCTACGCCAGGTGTGTGGACGACTGGACTGGAAGGTACAGTGTAGAAATATTTAAATATTTAATAAAGATAGGAAGTGTGTGTGTGTGTGTGTGTGTGTGTGTGTGTGTGTGTGTTGTGTGTGTGTGTGTTTTTGTGTGTGTGTGTTTGTGTGTGTGTTTGTTTGTGTGAGGTGTGTGTGTGTGTGTGTGTGTGTGTGTGTGTGTGTGTGTGTGTGTGTGTGTGTGTGTGTGTGTGTGTGTGTGTGTGTGTGCATGTGCGTGCAGCGCAGCGTATGCTTGCACGTGTGTGTGTGTGTGTGTGTGTGTGTGAGAGAGAGAGAGAGAGAGAGAGAGAGATTTGGACATCTGCAATCAGAGCTCATAGTTAGAGAAAGTCTGCCAAATTCATGTTCATTCCTTATAAAAGCTAGTTGCCACTGAGTCGATCATGTAGGTATTGTGCATGACAGGTGTAATTCCTATATCATGTAGGTATTGTGGCAGGTGTAATTCCTTTATCAGGTAGGTATTGTGCATGACAGGTGTAATTCCTATATCATGTTGGTATTGTGACAGGAGTAATTCCTATATCATGGAAGTATTGTGCATGACAGGTGTAATTCCTATATCATGTATTGTGACAGGTGTAATTCCTATATCATGTAGGTATTGTGCATGACAGGTGCAATTCCTATATCATGTAGGTATTGTGCGTGACAGGTGTAATTCCTACTGTGTATATCATTTTCTGCATGGTTTCACTGATGCTCCCCAAGTGCCAGTAGAATTGGCTGGTGCTGGGTGCTGGGCTACCATTCAGGGATGGATTACTGCACGGGCCTACCGGGCCCAGGCCCAGGGGCCCAAGGGGTCAGGGGGCCCTGAAGCCCAAGCCTTTGCATGGAATCATTGCCTCAATATCAACAAATCAGGATGTAGGCTATGAATCTGATTGAATTTAGTATTGGCCATCCCCAAAATGCACCAGAATACAGGAAATCACATCAAACAAATTAAACATTTTCTGGGGGAGGCCCTCCAAACCCCCCCCTCCCACATATACGACAATAAGTGGGGGGCCCTTAATACATCTGGGCCCAGGGGCCCGAAAGTTCATAATCCGCCCATGCTACAATTGGCCGAGGGTTATGCACCCATATGGATGAAAGTGTTTCTGTCTGTGTTTGAGTGTAATATGCTGTGGATGAAAACATCAGCTAAATGAATGAAAATGAACATAGATGGACACGAGGTGGAGATCTGAACAGATACAAACACACCTTCTGGTACACGCGGTGGACAAGAGGGTGCCCAGCAGATGATACAGAATGATCGGTGTTTTATCATGGCCAAGGTTACAGGGCCCATCTGCTTCTTATCCATCTGTCTGCCAACTATACAATTGCAATATTTAAGAATGAATGCAACTGGACAACATTCGTTGCGTAACTTTAGAGGCAACCCAATGCCTGAAACGGTGTTTTGACCGCAGTCGCACCACTCAATGTAGACATTATGTTCCTAACAATATGGAGCAGTATAGGGAGTAGAACACAGAAGAACAAATCATGTCTTTCAATGGGTTGTAAAAATCTGAAAGAGATGTTCATGTTGAACTCAAAGGAATGATAATATGTTTTATACACGTTGACATTGTGTATGTCAAAATCAAAGGTCTGTTTATATATTTACAAATGTATGGACTACTGACATGAGCAACATATTCATCATGATACAGGTGGCATGCAGTGATACAATTTGCATCACACATAGCATGATGTACTTCCAAATGTATATATTTTGATTTCATGCTATGCTCTCTGTTGAGTGTCATGTTGTGTCTGCTTCTTCTTGTCAGTGTCTAATTAAAGCCTTTTTTCCCACAGGGCAACCTATTGTGAGACTGCTGTCTTTAGTGCTGCTGGACACAGATCGCCTGTAATCCACCTCACAGAGAGGGCCACTCACAGACAGAGGGACATGCCAAAAGAGGAGTGGAGACAGAGACAGCCTGAGAGAGAGATGGAGAGAGAGAGAGAGAGATGGAGAGAAAGATGAAAAGAGAGAGATATATGGAGAGAGAGAGAGAGGAGTGGAGACAGAGACAGACTGAGAGAGAGATGGAGAGAGAGAGAGAGAGAGTGAGAGATGGAGAGAAAGATGAAAAGAGAGAGAGAGATGGAGAGAGAGAGAGAGAGGAGTGGAGACAGAGACAGTCTGAGAGAGAGATGGAGAAAGAGAGAGAGAGGAGTGGAGATAGAGAGACAGAGAGAGAGACAGATGGAGAGAAAGATGAAAAGAGAGAGAGATGAAGAGAGAGAGAGAGAGAGAGAGAAGGAGTGGAGATAGACTTAGAGAGAGAGAGAAGGAGTGGAGAGATAGGAAAAGAGCAAGTGACATAGGAAGAGGATAGAAGAGGCAGAGAGGAAGCTTTTTTTGCTTAGATAAAGAGGCAGAGACCACACCAAAAAAAATAGAAAACAGAAAAAAAGTGCCGACAAAAGGGATGAGAGATTTTATATAAAGGGAGAGAGAGATGGAGAGAATAATGGAGAAGAGGAAGAGAGAGAGTGTGACAGAGAAAGAAAGGGATTGAAATAGATCAAAAGCAGAGAAGAAAAACACAGAGAAAAGGAGAGAAGAAAACATATATATATATATAAGGGAAGAAAAAGAGAGATATATATATATATATATATAGGGAGAGAGATATATATAGAAAGGGAGGAAGAGAGAACTGTAATCCGTTAATCCACCCTTAGTGAAAGCTGAGAAGGCAGGACACTAAGAGGATTGGGACATTCTCTAAATTAGATCAGTAAAAATAACAAACCGCAAGGAGACGCAGGAGCAGGAGGAGGAGGAGGAGGAGGAGGAGGAGGGGAGAAGAGAGAAGAGAAGGAGGTGGAGGAGGAAGAGGTGGATAAGAAGGAGGAAGAGGGGGGAGGCAGTGGAGGAGAGGAGGAGAGGAGAGAGAAGAGGAGGAGGTGGAGGAGGAAGAGGTGGAGAAGGAGGAAGAGGGGGAGGTGGAGGAGGAGAGGAGTACATGGGGAGAGAAGGCCAGGAGGCCAGAGGGTGAGGAGACTGATGTGTGTAACGAGGTGAACCAAGAGGACAGTCGTGAGCCACGCCACACACACACTCAGCACACACACACACTCACACACACGCCACACACACACCCAGCACACACACACACACACTCACACATGCCACACACCCTCTCAGCACACACATACACTCACACACACGCCACATACCCTCTCAGCACACACACACACACACTCACACACACGCCACACACCCTCTCAGCACACACACACACACTCACACACACGCCACACACCCTCTAAGGACACACACACACCCACACACACACCACACACCCTCTCAGGACACACACACACTCACACACACGCCACACACCCTCTCAGGACACACACACACCCACACACACGCCACACACCCTCTCAGGACTCACACACACGCCACACACCCTCTCAGGACACACACACACACACTCACACAGCACATACACATCAATCGCATGGCAACTCATACCCAGCTCCTTAGCCTCTTCTACTTTAGGACACCTCTATATCTGTCTCTCACACACACATTCACCACACACACACACACACTCACCACACACACACACACTCACCACACACACATGCTCACCACACGAAATACACACAGCACAAAGCACAATCGCTCACACACATCCACACAAATCCACACACACACACAGTTCAAAGACCCATCCCCATACACTAATACATGAAAAAAACATAACTTTAAACACACACACACACACACACACACACACACACATGTACAAGCATAACATTCAACGCTGTCATCTCTCATAGACTCTAATCCAGACTATAATCTCAGACCAAGATATTAGCATTAAATCCTGCAACCAAACATTGACTTTTGCTCTATAAGAAGGTGTTAAAGTTCAGATTAAGTTATGGGAAAGCTACGACATGATTACCAAGTGTTGATCCAGTGACAACCATTTCCCTGATCT
>NC_063203.1:28352504-28362504 GCF_017589495.1 Alosa alosa
AATAATAGCAATAATGACAATAATATTAATTCAAACAGATTAACCACAAATTTACTTCAAAGAACTCACAATTGCAAAGAAACATGAATTTTTACAGTCTAATACAAAAAAAATAATTAAACAATACATCAATACACAATGGTATCCCTCCCCACGAGAAAGATGATGTTGTCTGTGCAAGAGCAAAGAATACCTTCACATTCTTTCTTTCCCTTTCTTTGAGTAGATCCCCTCCCCCTCTCCGTCTCTCTCTTTCTCTTATCATCACAGACTCTTCTGTCTTTCTCTTGATCATTACTGTACTTTCTGCAAAATGGTTTTTAAGTCATTAAGGGGCAATCTGTGTAGTTGGATGCTAATGTAGTACACATTTGTCCAACAAAATATACCATAAACCCACACTGAGATATAAACAGGCGTCTGACACTCTCTTCATGTATCCCACAATGCCTTGCGTTCGGCATTGGCCACAGGGAAGGAGGTGTGCACTTTAAACCAGAATCTGGACACAGTATCCAGGGCGACAGTATCCCAGGACGACCTTCTGTGTGGATATGCGCTTGGGAGCTTTCTGCTCAAAGAGGACGTAATGCGTTCATGTTGCACAGCACCTACCAGGCAAAGCTCCAAGTGTCTTTGCTTTTGTTTTTGTTTTGCTTTTTGTTTGGCTCGGAACTCTCTTAGTTCACAAATATGATAAGCAGCTTCGTTGCAAAAGTTAAAAGGAAAAAAAAAAAGAAAACCAGACAAAAAGAAAAAGACAATGACTCCACGTATGGAATATTAAGGTGAAGAACGATATCAAAAGACTCTACTTCCAAATGGAGTGGTCTGACTCACCATGCTGAAATGTAACACATAAAAATACATGCCATGGTCATTTTGATCTGGATTTCAAACTCTAATTCTTATTTATGGTACTGTGCTTGCCCATGCATAATATGCATGTATGAAAGAAGATCACTCTCAGACAATTACACTGAATATCACGCAAGGTGGTAGCAGTAACTCTTATGTCATGTACGTTCATGTTTCTCAGGTTTTATAGCCACAGAGTCCTCATGCTATCGTCTGGGTGATTCATGTTAGTCAAAGTACCAGCATTACTCACATTTTTGCATTGATTGGCGCTTCAGTTACGTTGATTAAAAAACCTCATCAGGCTACTGAGCACACTGATGATCCAAGTTTCAGACAATCAAAATATATTCCAACTCACATATAAATAAATTAAACTTATTATCATTTAGATAATTTAGAAATCTCACATTTTTTTTCCAAAATCTTATTTCATGATTTTCAACAATAGCAGTCCAATTTTTTTTCACAAAGTATGACAGTAAAACTGATCAGTCAATGAGCAAACCATTGAGATGTTAAGTGTGAGCACTTAAAACATGGTCATCGTCATGATCCGTTGAAAAGGTCGGCTATGTGTGCCCACACCGGCGCTGCATGGTCCAAAAGGATCTCTGAATGTTTTCTGTATAAAAGCTTGAATCTCCACTCCTACTCTTTTCCCTTCCTCGCCTCCTTCTACAACTCTCCTTTCATCCCTCCATCTCTCCCTCCCTCTCTCTATCTCTCTCTCTCTGCTCTCTCTCTCTCTCTCCCTCACTCTTTCTACAACACCTGAAACTTCCAGGAATTCTGGTCCTTGTAGTCCAGGCAGTCTGCCGCGTTGAAGTTGAGTTTCCAGGAGGCGGCTTGGTCCTTGTAGTCCAGGCAGTCGACGGCGCCGAAGCCCAGCGAGGCGGCGGTGTAGCCCTGGGAGGACAGCGAGGCCGGCGACTGGCTCAGCGGGCCGCCCATGGTGGAGGCGGTGATGGGGCTGAGGGCGCCCCCGGTGGCGGACAGCTGCGGGTGCATGGGGGACAGGTAGGAGCTGCAGTCCAGGCCGGTGAAGTAGGAGGACGAGGCGCCGTAGCTCTGACTGTAGGCGGGCGCCTGCGTGTAGGTCATGGGGTAGGCGGAGGTGCGCTGCATGCAGGGCGCAGACGAGGCGGACAGCGGGTCGGGCAGCGGTGAGATGGACGCTGGACTCCAGATGGACACGGTGGCGCTGGCGCCGCTGGAGTTGGGCGTGATGGCCGTGCCAGGCGGGGGTGGCGCGGGACTGTAGGGCCCGTTGTTGCTGACGCTGGCCTCGGCGCTGTTGGGCTCGCGGGCCGGCGAAGCCTTCTTCTTGGGCGGCCGCGGCTTGGACTGACCGCTGCTCTGTTGCTGCTGCTGACGGCACTTGGCCCGCCGGTTCTTGAACCACACCTGTGAGTACCGGACATGCAAGGGTTAATCAAAGGCCTCGCCTCACACAGACACCAGAAATATAACTACTTTAGGCCTACATCTTACTAACATACATGGGCAAAAATTACAGGACATCTATGGGCAAGCAAAATAGGCTAGAATTTTGCACTGTGGTGCTTCTTTTAATGAATAAGAGTCCCTATTACAATGTGCTTGCTTCTATAGGTAATGCATAACAATGTTTTCTTTTGAAACAAGATTAGCCTTTCAGATGCTACTAACTGTAACACTTAATAAATCAAGCTCCAAATATATATTTTTAACTACAAGCCTACAAAAGGTATTTTGCTCTTATAAAATAATTAAGTCTTAATCATCCAAAAGTACCCAAAGAATCAATATAAACCATGACCAGCATTATTCTCTATTCTCATTCAAAATGAACAATAACAGGAAAGAGGTCTGCTGTCAAAATGTACTTTGAGATATGAGTGGCAGGCCTCCAAGAGACTGAGTGAAGCTGAGTGAAAAGGAAGGCCCACCTGGACTCGAGATTCGGGCAGGTTGATTTTGAGCGCCACCTCCTCGCGCATGAAGATGTCAGGGTAGCGTGTCTTTGAGAACAGCGCCTCCAGGATGTCTAGCTGAGCGCGGGTGAACGTGGTCCTCTCCCTGCGCTGCTTTCTTGGAGTGTCTGAAAGACAAAAACCACACAGACGCCTCATGAATATGCATGTCAACACGCACGCCGAAATTATTGTCTCTGCTATTATGCTCATCTGTTATTGTTTTGAAGAGGCATCTAAACAAGGATTACAAAGGGTGGAAAGCTTCTTGTTTATTCAAACTAGGATTTTAAAAAATATGAATGTAGGCTATATGAGTGCTTTGTGTCAGTGCACAGCTGTTTTTTTATATTACAGGGCAGTTATTCGATTTCTACTAGTCAAATAATGGCATATTTGTTATGAAATGGCTTTGTCAGTAAAGAACGTTGTGAATCGCTTCACACTGTCTGGCTAGCTTCTAGTGCCAAACGAAAATGCGGTTTTCCAAAAATAAATCTTTGCTTGACCTAAATGAAATATAACTCTTAGAGTATATTCAGTTAGTAAATTATTCCAATTGTGGGAGTAGAGTATTAGATAGGCTAATACTAATTATTTGAATGATGGCTGACTTTGTAAATGTATTACGCTCCATATAAATCCCATTTACAAATATTGAAAGCCTATCGAAATGAACTTAGTCTTAAAGTGATCCGATGTTTTACAACAATTAAAGGGTATCAGTTCAGTTATGACTCAGTGTCAGCATAACCCACTTCGCATTAAAAAATCATCTCCAATTCACTGTCTGTCTGCTATCTTTAAAAAATACTGTGGCTAGCAATCTCACGAAAGTAAGCATGTCCGCAGAGGTCTATTCATTTTGTGTAATTGAAATATCATTACAGTTATTCGTTTTGAATTAAAGCGTTTCGTTATTTTGGGTAATATAATAATTAATGGCACCAAACTATTTGGTAATTGAAAAGTTGATCTAGAGGCTCAAGCCCATCTATGTTGCCACAATTACTTCGATTATTTGTCAAGCTTCAGCTAAAAGACAAATTAATGAAATATTATTCGAGTTGATGGGAAAAGCCTGAATCTTAGTCGAGAGAAGCTGTCAATATAAACATCCGTTTCAAGTTCCTAAAATCCTAAAAAACAAAAAACACAGACATTTGTCTCGTACTATTTTGTCTCTAGATTAAACTCGTCGTCCAAGCATGTAGGCTATTAGTATGCCAATAAATCGACTTAAAGTAGAAAATTATCTTCAATCTCCCATATCTTTATAATCATGCATGCGAATGAAAATATACAACATAACACTCCCCAGAAGATCCCCAAAGAAACATATTTGGAAGCAAGTGCAGTATTGGAATGTCAAGTATAGCAATTTCGATATCAGTCTGTCAGGCAAGCACAATGCCCATTCATCAGGGAAACATTAATATAGACCTATAGGCCTTATGAAATCATAAATGCAAAATAAGGTATAATCCATAATAGAATAAACTACAGTAACCCACGGTGATGGGCAACTTTTGCAGTGCGTTTAGGTAGATGATTCTAAATCAAATAATGCACATTCTTTCTCATTCATAATTCTAAAATGAAACAATCTGTAAAATGTTAAAAAATGTAATTAAATGTACTTACTTGGGTATGCGACGGCGGAGTGTAGCAGGTCCATGCCCGGGCCGGACAGAGTTAACCCGTTCACGGCGTAATGAGGCTGCTTAATGTAGGACATCATGCCTGTACCGGCTTTTAACGTTGCCCCTCTCTCCCTCTCTCTCTCTCACACACACACACTCACGCCGGGGGCCGGCTCTTCTGTCAATTCTCCAGGGGGTGTTTCTCTCTTTCTCTGTCTCTTTGTTTCCCTCTGTCTCTCTGTCACTGCTGCAACTTGTCTCTGTCAACACTTTTCAGCTAGCTTGTTCTTTTTCCTCTCTCTTTTATCACCCTGCCTTGACACTTGTTGCAACAAGCACAGTGTTCGGGTCCAATGCGTCGTTATCCTCCTTCCTACCTCTCAAACACCTGTGGTGCCTTCACCGTTACCTTAAAACACACTTGGACTACTCTGTAAGCTCTAACCACACGGTCTACACCGCCAGTACAGAATGCCTGAAACGAAGTGCTCTCAAACTAATAAACCAAGTTGTAATTGTTGATGCCGATGTAAATGGCCATCTTGTCCAAACGCAATGCGATGCGATTCTGGTGTGACCGCAGGTTTGAAGAGGACTACGCGGAGTGCCCTCTGTCTCGCAGGGGCAGGTTACGGGTTCCCTGCTTCTGAGCGGGACTCTTAAGTGCGGCGGCGGTGGCGGTGGCGGCGGGTTAAAGATGTGCGTCCTGCGAGTGGTGAAGAGTTGGGGTGAGAGCGCAGAACTGAGCGCACCAAGAAAGAGGTTGGCTAATTAGAGCGAAGTTCTTACTGAGAGGACTGTGACCCCTCCCTCTCTCTCTCTCTCCCTCCTCTAAACACACCCACACTTCATTTCTTCTCTGTTCAAGTGTTTGAAAGACTTTGAAATTATACTTATTTTATCGCCTTCTACTCCTGATTTCCGGGTTATTCCTTTAGAACGCAAGATGCTCCGTATTTTTCTTTTTCTACACTAAAAAAAGAAAGAAAAAAATGCTGCTGCGTAACATTCTATTTCATGTATTCTTACAATAGGCTAATATTAATAAAACACTTGAAACATTTCCCTGTATCTCTCATGCGATTCTTTACCTTGAATTTATAACGAATTGTCACTTTAAAAATAACATGTTTAAATTTGATAGCATGGATTTCAGTGATAACATTGGTTATAACAGCAGAGTTAGAAAAAGCAGGTTACGGACCACCATGTAGGCAAATCCAAGCCATCGGCCTATAGATCACACTGGAAAAACACGATTCTGTTAAATAACATGTTTACATGTTGTCGGAATGACTGATAACCTGCCACTGTCAAGTCTCCGGGATTACGTGACGGAGCAAGGGACAAACATTTTCATTAATTGTACCTCGCTTGCAAAATACAGAAATAATTGGTGGATGGATGGAGTCTGTCTGAGGAAGCAAAATGGGGTGGGGTGGCGGGGTCCGGCTCGGATTAAAACGCACAAAGGCTGTGTTGTTCTGTATCAAATCCCCGACTTATCCACTGCACACTCTCTTTTTCTCTGTTTGAGCACAAAGTTCTCTTTATTATTATCATTATTATTATTAATAATATTAATATTATTATTATATTTTCATTTTTTGCCAACTGGGCTGGGGCTATAAGCCACTACCGTGAATTTGAATGTCGTGAAAGTTTGATCAGTAAAACGTGGAAGGTAAAATGGATAAATAAAACAAAAATACAATTATATACTTAATATGAATTATATCCTTCTGGGATCCTCCCCTCTGGTTAAGGTGGTTGGCGAATGGCTATTTTGTTAATAAATTGATTAAATAAGATGGTACTTTGGAGGTCATTTGCCTTGTCTGACCCATGCTTTGCATTGCGCAGCTGATCGCCAAGGTTCCTTCAAGTAGCACCAGACCCCTGCAGGAAAGGGATGTTGTAATTCGCGGGGCAGTGTAAACATGTTCGTTAAATTTCTTTATTTACTCTTTACACGGTGTGGTCACTGTCCAATGGATGATTGTTGGCCTATCCTGCGTTACCCCTCCGGCCAGACTATTTCACTGTGTCCAAAGCCGATTCTCTGCGCCTGTTAATTGAATCGGATTTCTTATAGTTTAAAATCCACACAGACCCATGTACGGCCCAAACTGTATAAGGGGTTTATCTGAATCTGTAAAGCCAAGGCGGAGATATAAAGAGAGAGAGACTATAGCAGAGTGTATTTGAACATTTAAATTCTCAAATAAATGCCCTCACCTGCTGCATCTGCCGGTGCGCACAGGCTACGTGTGTTTCGCGCTCAGGGATCTGTACCAAGGCACGTCAGCGTCTGTTCACTTGGACAGGTATGCCTTCCCATTTTAATGACTTTACACATACACTAGCTAGGGGTTTGCTTGACTGGGTCTGCGATGTGGCAGAGAGGTTCGTTTGTGACTGAATTATTTGGCATCGAATGTGACAAAGTGTTTTTTTGAAGATGTGGCGAATGGGGTGGTGGTGATTGTGATCGTGGAGGGGGTTGTCTCGAGACCTCAAAAGTGCGCCTTGCATACTTTCTGAGACGTGCGCGCGCTCGCTCACGCGCCCACAGGCACCTGTTATGTTTGAACACTGGTATTGCGTCCCTATACTATATTTTCGTCATTTTTAGCATTTTAAAAATGTATTTATTGCTCGACAAAAATAAACTTAAATAGCACAAACGTTTTATCAATACATTTATCAATACATTAATCAAACCTCGATCGAAAAAAGCGTATCCAACATTCATTAAGATAAGACATTTTTTCCTGTGTGTCGATCTCATAAAAAGGTTAACAAAACATGACTTGTTCACCTGTTTTTGCCAATGTGTTAGGCTATTTTTGTTTTGTTTGTTTTCCCAAACCTTATTTTAAAATAGTCTACTGTAAACTTCAGTGTACGCAGTATATTATTCTTTATCGAATAATATAATAAAGATATTTATACAGAACTGAACGTTTTCTTTTCCACATTAACACACTTAAAGGATATTTAGAAATATAAAATTCCCTCTAACGAATTCAGTCTCTCATTGTTCTTCAAATGTGCATTGTTTCTATCGGAATAATATGGGTTTAGTAGTTAGGGGGTTTCATGTTTTGCTTGTAGCGTCTTTTGTGTGACTTAGATGGACAACAGACAAAATACACTCCATTATTTCAATCATTTGTTGATTTTTCTCAGTCATCCTCAACCTGTTGCTTATGGCATCTCTTACATCTAATTCACAAACCTGTTCTTATTTGTCTGACTACATGATCTGTTATTTCTCAGCTATAATGTTTAAAGGTTTAGATTTCTGTTTATAATTTGTTTGTTCAATGGTTTGTAACTAGACGGCACTAGGACCCTGCAGAGATTCAAATTAAGGACACAGCCACCAAATAAGAGGCTTACAGTATAATCTGTACGCCTACACAAAAAACTCACACACACACACACACACATACACGCAGATGCACAAACACACAACTGTGCTTGCACACACACACACACGCGCACACACACACACACACACACACACACACACACACACAAACACACACACACACACACACACACACACACACACACACAATTTCATTTTCTTTCTTCCAAGAAAAACCTTGCATTTTTAAAATGCCCACATACACACACAAACAAAAACTCACTCATGCAGAATATGTTTATATATTTTCTGTCACGCAGAACACATAGCTAAGTTTAAGGTTGTTAATTTTCATTTTAAAAATGCCAGACTCTAGGCTATGCCTAGCCCCATACAGACAGCAGTGAATGAAAACAAAGAATATTAATATTTATCCAGAGAGAAAAGTTCTTATGTGTATTTTCATGATGGGGTCCACCGAAGGTCCTGTATTGCATATACACAAAATATTATAATTAAAAAAGTTAGTGGACTACTAAAATCCGTTTCCCCAGATGGTCTGAAAAGTCTGCAAGGCGGGTGTGCATACTCTGCCTGGAAAGGCTTGGAGACTATTCCCAGAATAATCAAATATTGTTGGATTGTTTGTAGCCTAATAATTTCCTCTGTTATAGAATATAGCAACATACCATATTATTGATATTGGGCACTGTGGTGAGTGAGGGGAACTGTATACTGTTTATGTTGTAAGTGGGTATAGTGAGTTAGGAGACACCTATCAGTATCAGTCCAACAACAAGAGCAGGGTTTGACAGGCATGACGTGACATGACTCGGCTTGCCTCTGGGCTTCACCCACATGGGCACCTTGATCACTCTGAGTGGGTGGTGTGGAGGCACCACAAATTTCCACTCAAACATCATGGTATTTGTTAGATACTCTCTGTGTGTCACTGATACGCTCAGACTCTCTCTTACACACACACACACTCACACACTGACACACACACAAACACACACACGCACAGAGTTCAGCCGATTTATCATAATATGCTTTATCTGAAAAGTAAGTATCTTACCTCGGGATAAAGGGAGGAAAGAGGGGTTTCTAGTCAGATTGACAGAGGAACAGAGCTCAGAGGGAACAACTCAGCCAGCTGGGAAACGGAGGAAAACCTACCAAACCTTTCATGAATTCTGTTTTTCTCACTTTTCTTCAGAATCATAGTGAGAAAGTCTAAGTTATACCGGTACAGTGGATCTATGCAAGGGGAGCTAGCTTATCAAGGCTTAGTGGAGTGTTTCAGCCTGAGAGGACACATGGATTGTGGATAGGTCACAGCCAACGTGGCGCACGGAGCTCTGAAGTGACCGACGAAGTTTACACAGGCAGCATGAGGTGGGTCTAGTGATTCCAGTCACTTATGAACAAAAGATTGAAGTAGAGTGCATTGGAGCGATAGAAAAAGGGAGGGGGTGAAGGGGGTGAGGAGGAACAGGGTGGGACTTTGCTGGGTCAGCTGACTAACGTTGGCCAATGGAATGTACTGGCTGGCGTTGGCTAAGGAAATGCAGGGTAAATTATTTTCTTTGTTATCTGAATGTGTTCGGTCACTAAACTGTTCCCTGGGAGTTCCTTTGGGAAATTGATGCGTCGTAAAAGAAAATTGGTAAAAAAAAAAAAAAAAAAAGAATTGCCAAATTATCACTCTAAATTGTCTCACACACTGTTGACAGATCTTTTAGATGTTATAGTTTACAAAAATGCTATGGTTTTACTCAACTGACATTCAAGAAGACAAATCAATAATGATCAGTAAGGGGATTTTTGGTGCTAGTCTAGAATATGATGTTGAATGAACAGATCCACAAGACCGAGAGGTTATGTTCAACTGCATGTCTTTTTGTGAGTAGGTGTCGTTGGTCAACATTTCATCTACAATTAGTCTGCAGCTGGTTTCCTAATGTACATTATTGTTTTTTACAATTATAGTACAGACCATTGTCTTTGCATATGCCTTCATGTGCATATACTCGTAGTTAATATATTCTGTTCAGTGCCGACCTGCACTTTCCCCGTACTGTGGACTATCTGTTAAAGCTATGTGTAGATGAAGAGGGATGGTTTCATTAGCATTAGCCATGTTTTACCCTCGCAGGAAGAATTCC
>NC_063203.1:28367504-28400004 GCF_017589495.1 Alosa alosa
CGTGTACCAATGGAATATAGAACTAATAGTCTAATACATGTTCTAATAGTGTACCAATGGAATATAGAACTAATAGTCTAATACAGGTTCTAATAGTGTACCAATGGAATAGTGGCCTTCACCAGGGGGCATCGCGGGGTCTGTGTCTACCTGACAAAGCCTCCTGATTGGTCGAGGGACACAGTGGATGTCTGAAGACTTTATGTAGAAGTTTGTCTGATATCTGAGCGTCAGAATATGTGCGACAACAACTAGCTTCTGCCCGAGGGTTCTAAGGTTCTCTTGGCAGGCCAACCCAATCAGAAATATAAAAAAGAAACCATATCCACAAACGAGTGATACAGAAAAAACATCTGTATCGTTTATTTTCTAAATAAAGCCTCTGCATATTTTTAATTGGCTTCTTAGGCCTGGCGGTATAATACTTCCTCGGTTCATAAAGTAAGAGGATTATAAGAGAATCTAACATGATAATCATGCAGGAATATGGGCCGGGAGAAAAAGGTAGCTCTCCTGCCCCTGGATTGGTTATTTGGCTTTAGAATTTTCACAACAAAAAACTTTACTCCCAAAACCACCTACATGGGAAAATGCTTAATCCTAAACTGAATCCTAGAAATAGCCCATATTGTTATGCCATAATGTGGGAGCACTGTGTGTGTGTGTGTGTGTGTGTGTGAGTGTGTGCATACATACTTTTTTATGTGTATGTGTGTGTGTGTGGGTGTGTGTGTGTGCATACATACTTTTATGTGTATATGTATGTGTATGTGTGTGTGTGTGTATGTGTGTGTGTGTGCATATATATTTTTATGTGTATATGTATGTGTGTGTGTGTGTATGTGTGTGTACATACTTTTTTATGTGTATGTGTGTGTGTGTGTGTGGGTGTGTGTGTGTGCATTCATACTTATATGTGTATATGTATGTGTATGTGTGTGTGTGTGTGTGTGTGTGTGTGTGTCTGTGTGTGTATGTGTGTGTGGGGGGTATCAAAGAAAACACATGATTAATACGCTCTCTGTAAACTCTCCCTTGTCACACATCCACGTACGCTTGCTCACAACCTCTGTGACGCACAAACACACACACACTTCAAAATGGCACAAACACACACTTCACAAAGGCTCTCTCATCATTAATTGGCTGTTTAATCCACTGGAATGCCGCTAATTAGCAGGGAGCAGGTTCACAGTCTTGCTCAATCTGCACCCTCACAATGGAAGGGCTGTAACAGCCATCTCTCTCTCTCTTTCTCTCTCTCTCTCTTTCTTTCATTCATTCTCTCTCTCATTTGCTTTCTCTCTCTCTCTCTCTCACTCTGTCATTGTCTTTCTCTTTCTCTCTACCTCATTCTCTCTCTCTTTCATTCTCTTTCTCTCCCTCTCATTCTCTCTCTCTCTGTCATTCTTTTTCTCTCTCATTCTCTCTCTCACTTTCACTCCCTCTCTCATTCTTTCTCCTTCCTTCTCAGTGTCTGTATCAGGCGTTCTTATAAGAGCCACAATGGACACACACCCACTAGCATTGACCACACTATGCATGCATGCACAAACACGCTCACTCACTCCAAAACATGATAAAAAAGACGACAAATGTGGACATATAAATTTCAACTATGTGTTAGCCGTTTCCACATACACGCACACGCACACACACACACGCACACACCCGCACACACATACACACACACACACGCACACGCACACACACACACACACATACACACACACATACACACACGCACACGCACACGCACACACACACACATACACACATGCACACACACTCACACACATACACCACACACAAATACACCACACACGTTCACACACAACAATACATCGAAACGAGGCTACTTCAGCAAACTAACTACTCTTCGCTCACTCACATTCACAAATATACAACTAATATTAACCATTTCAACACAAAACAAAACATGTGTGCTTCATGGCATGCCAGGAAACAGAGTTATCAAACCGACCAATACACATTTCCTCACACACATATTTTACTTCAAATGTCAGTGAGGAAATTAAAAAATCACACACAGACACACACACACACACACACACACACACACACACGCACATGTGAGAGAAGGGGAAATCTTTCTGACCTGCTGTCTTTTGAGGTGCATTAAGTACAAAAGTGGTTGAACATGTCTACAAACAGTGTTCATCGCTTCACTAAGTGGGTCCATCTGAGGAAGTCAAACCCAACCAGACCACATTTGAGTGTGGGTTGGTGCATTAGTGTATATGTGTGTGTGTGTGTGTGTGTGTGTGTACTATCTACAGTAGCCTATCTTTACTGATACTTTTATAATGTATAAGTGCGGGCTCATTTAGGAAAACTGATGGAAAACAGGTAAGTTCATCAACAACAAGAGAGAAGTGGGTTGGGGCACAAACATGGACAGGGGATGAAGTCAAATAGAGCAACAGGGGGGTCAGTCAGGTCCAACCTTGAGCCAGGTGGGTCAGAGGTCCCGTCTGGTGTGCTTGGGGTGTTTTAGGGTGGACTGGGGTGAGATGGGGCTGGGAGTGGGGGTAGGGGGGCAATAAAGGGTGGCCCAGGCCCCTCTCCGACTCACTGCTGCTGTGGCTGAGGCTGGAGTTGCGTCTGCGGCTGCGTCTACGGGGCAAATCCAGCTTAGCGGCTAAAAGAGGCCTGAGAAACCTGCCACAGGGCCCCTAATGCAGCCCCGCTGTCACCCCCAATCACTCACACACACCTAATCCCCCACGCTGTGACCTAACACACACTCTCACACACACACACACACACACACACACACACTCACACACACACACACACACACTCAAGCACACACACACACACACACACACACTCAAGTACACATACACTCACAGGCACACACACTCACAGAAACACACAAGTATGCTTGCACACACATACACACACACACACACACACACACTTACTCTACACATACATATAGACACATACAAACACCCACTCACACATTCACATAGAGACACACAAAGTAACACACACACAGTGACACACACACTCCCTGTAGTGCTGTTACCTAAAGCGCGTGGACCACGAGCTGGCTGCTGGGACCAAGCACCGGCTGACACCATCGGCAGGGTCAACGCCACCATGCCAGTGCAGAGGGAGGGGTGTGAGTGTGTGTGTGTGTGTGTGTGTGTGTATGTGTGTGTGTGTGTGCGTGTGTGTGTGTCTGTGTGTGTGTGTGTGTGTGTGTGAGGGGGCACGAAATAAAATGCGGTGTGTGGACACGGGTGGGGGTGCTGAATGGCACACTGTGTGGCCGGCATCTATGCATTTGGGCTTGTTTTAGTCAAGTGCTTCGCTTGCAAAGTGCCTTGGTGTGGGGTGGACGTGGGCATGTTTTAGCGTCCAGTGCTTCGCTTGCAAAGTGCCATGGTGTGGGGTGGACGTGGGCATGTTTTAGCGTCCAGTGCTTCGCTTGCAAAGTGCCGTGGTGTGGGGTGGACGTGGGCATGTTTTAGCGTCCAGTGCTTCGCTTGCAAAGTGCCGTGGTGTGGGGTGGACGTGGGCATGTTTTAGCGTCCAGTGCTTCGCTTGCAAAGTGCCGTGGTGTGGGGTGGATGTGGGCAGACCCGCTGGCATGGGGTAGACATGGGGTGGACGTGGGCTGATGCTGGACTGGCATGGGGTGGACATGGGGTGGACGTGGGCTGATGCTGGACTGGCATGGGGTGGACATGGGGTGTCCGTGGGCTGATGCTGGACTGGTATGGGGTGGACATGGGGTGGACGCTGGGCTGGCATGGAGCTAAAACAGTAACAGCAGGCCAGGTCACTGGAGGCAGCCAGACGATGAGTCAGATTTTAAACCCTTTAACCGAGAGGCTGCCGTAGAGAAAAGGACACACACACACAGACACACAGGCATGCACACACACACGCACACACACACACACAGGCGCGCACACACACACAGGCATGCACACACACACACACACGCACACACACACACAGGCATGCACACACACACTGGGCATGCACACACACACACAGGCACACACACACACAGGCATGCACACACACACACACACGCACACACACACACACAGGCATGCACACACACCTGCCACACACACACACAGGCACACACAGGCACACACACACACACACAGGCGGCACACACACACAGGCATGCACACACACACACACTGCACACACACACACACACACACAGGCATGCACACACACACACACCTGCACACACACACACACACACACACACACACAGGCATGCACACACACACACACACACACACACACACAGGCGCGCACACACACACAGGCATGCACACACACACACACACACACACACACACACAGGCATGCACACACACACACACACACACACACACACACACACACACACACACACACACACAGGCACACACACACACAGGCATGCACACACACACACACACAAAACTACTGTTGATTTGAATACATGCCTTCCAAAGAACATATAGAGAATTGCTTTTGTTTGGTTTCTTAGTTTTGTAGTTTGTTTCTTCCTTTCTAAGCAAACATCTATTTAAATTGTGCAAAAGCCGGCTGATCATCGGTCATTTCAGGCGAATCACTAATTACTCGCATCAGATCAATAACGCAGTTGTCAAAAGTGTCCAAATATTGACCTATCCTTTACCTCTCTTTTACCTGTTTGTTATTATAGGTGTGGTTTAGCAGGGCTCAGGAAATGGCGACTTTCATCTCTCGCCTCTCAGACAAGGAAGCTTCTGGAACGGACACAGTGTTGGGGTTGGTATGACAACTAAAAGAATGCTACGCAGATGGATGTTTTTTTAAATTCTAACATTAATGTCAATTTCGTTTGAGAATTCGGCAATACCTAAAACACAACAGAACAAGAATTTATTCACCCTGAAAATGTATGTAATAGAGCTTTTCTATCAGTCTAGCCCTATTGCATTCAATCGTTGTGCTTGTTTTTGGTTTGGTAATTCATCTATCATTGGCATTAAATATAAGAGCCCAGTTATTGTAATAGTGAACACATCTTTCCCCCACATGCGTAATGATGGGGCCACTGAATGGACACTATATTTGAAAGTCTTTTTTATTTTTTTATAGTAGGCTACATTTTTCAGAGTAACACACATTTTCTATATTATTTTCTTCATATTAATTCTTACAGTAGCGCATATTGCTTTACATCGTTGTGAAATTGCTACATTCCTTAAGACGTTGTTGCACACAACATGCACACAACATTCGCTGTAGTCACATGAAGGCTATAAGGCCTGCAGTGGCCTTGTTGGAACTCACGCATATCAAGTATAACACTTATTATCCATTCAAGCATTTTAGTGAGTGTGAGTCCATAGGTGAACATCTTTACTGAATGTATAATATGCTTGTATGCTTTTAAATTGTACTGACACAAGAGCATAGATTATCTGTGTGGAGGTAAGATGGATCGCTTTTTTATTTTATATTTTAGTTTTTATTAGACTGCAGTGCAAGCACAAAGGCAAACTACTATTTTTTTTTTATCATGCATGTCTTAATTTGAAAATGTTCTGACTATAATTCCGACCTGCTATTTTTGTGATGAAAAATAAAGTGACTTTTAAACAGATAGATTCTTTGTAATTTATTTTGCTTTATAACTCACTGATATAGATATATTATGTAGATTCTTCTACAAATAAGGTCGTTCTGAAAATGAGAATGAACATATTGCTGGTCCTGTGTTGTCACTCATGTGTTCTGTTCACAGCCATGTGCAGGCGTAATCGTGTGTCTCAGGTGAGAGTCAGTTAGAGTGACATCAGGTCAGTAATTGAGCAAGACATTTATCCGGTCTGTAGATTAGAAGGTCACTACGAGTGGAAACTAGCATACTTGCGGGAGCTATTTCTGAGCGCAAAAATGTATTATTAGCCTACAGGCAGCAAGAGCAGACGTCTCCTACGATGTGCTGGTAGGCCTACACCTGCGGGGGTGGGGGTGGGGGGGGGGGGGGGCAGTAAATTGTTGTTGAAGTTATGTCAAAATAATTGTCGCTTTGTTGTTTGTATGCACCATAGTCCTAAGTGGTTCAATAATATAGTGCCACAAAAGCCATAGCCTATCCTATGAATTATTCCACATTTGAATGTAGCCATAGGTATGAGCTACACCAGGCGCGTAACTGAAGCGTTCCGTTCGCGACGCGTAAAATCCATTTTAGATGAATGGTCTATTTTTTTCGAACGTACGCCCCACTGGTGTAGCTACTTCCATTGATTATAATAGAAGCTAATTGTTGCAGCAGACGCAACGCGAACGGAACGCTTCAGTTACGCGCCTGGTGTAGCTCAGCCCTTACGTTTCTAAAACTGATATGGGAGAGGGCGGAGAAAATAAACAATATGCCTCACTGCGCTGCCGCTGACATAAATGTTATTGCATGTCTGATGCAATAGTCCAACATTGTTAGCTCTCAAACCTCTCTCGCTCAATGTCAAGTGGCCTAGGCAGCACCTTTTGAATTTTTCTTTTCTTTTTGCCGTTTTTCTTTCTTTTTGCGTTGCGTTTTGTGATGCCGACACGCCCTGTGAAGTAGTCTAACAGCCTTTTCCACGGGCAGACAGCCATTAGATCTCCTGTCATAAGCTTCCAGAAGACATCTCAGGTGAATCTTATCTGTAGGCCAGACTCATAGGCCTATTGCTTTACCCTCCCTAGCGACGGTATTGTCAACTAATTGTTGTAGCCTACCTGGTTATGTAAAATGTTTCCATTTGGCAGTCGCCAAAGATATCTGAATCTCAAATGTTGCGCATTCAAATTTGGAATTTGTTTAAATTGTTGCACATTATGAGAGGACAAATTTACTTTGCAGACCTATGGGCAACGGTCGACTAGGCCAATCCAATTTTTTCACATTAAGGTAGCCGAGGTGCTTTTATTTGTCTTTTAGCAAGCCCTTTTTTTTAAAACAAAACAAAATAAAATGGTACTCACTGAACGAACGGCTACAGTATAATCAAGTGTAGGCCTTAGTTCGCCGTTGCCTCACACTCTGGGCTTTTCACCAGACATGCAAGCCCCATTCACAAGCCGCATCTTAGTTTAAGCACAGTACACGAGCGCCCTCTAGCAAAAATTGATATGACATGCACGTTACGCATGCGAGATAGGCTAAACTTTGGTCCCCAAACGCATGCGAGATACGCTAAAGATAAATAAAGTCTGATAGTAGTCGGCTCATGATCTCACTGCAGGATACCTCTACTTCGGATACACATTCATAGTCAACGAAGTGTGCTTTTGGTCTAGTCTATAACAAACAAACAAAAAAGAACAAAATTGGGAAAGGCTGATGCATAAAATATGTTTGAATTGGTATTTTAAGTCCTGGGTCACCAAATAACTTTTCATAATGTGCTCTAGTTACATTGCTATTGTGGGCTGTATTCTCCTGAGTGTACCTGCCCAATTAAGTCAGTGATTGGTAGCCAGGCTTGTGCAAAATTCCAGAATTTAATTGAATCTGGCTGTTAAATTCCAATTCAATTCTTGAATTCCACTTGCATTTCAATTGAGGTAGCAAACAGGAAGCAGAATTGCAATTCGAATTGTGCACAACCCTGTTGGTAGCCTAATAAAACTTCATGTGATGTGTGTATGGATACATTAATATTGTTGCAACAAATCTACTCCCATCCATGTTTAAAAGCTTCTATTTGGCCTGCATCCTGAGGAAATGCCTTTTTAAGTAATTGAGTGGCTGTGATTGAAATCCATGGAGACTTTCCAGCTAGATTGTAACGGTGTGACTCCTTGTCAAATGAATGGGATGATCACGTTTCATTACTTTGGACAAGTAATCGTTTTAGGATAGTTTTCTTAACTTCTTAAGTCATATACTTTAAACAGCTCTTTATAGTTCAGCTCATAGTTCTTTTTTTTTTTTAATGTTGTTAGCAATTTGGTCTAGCAGCAGTTTACCTTTTATCGTGGTGGCCAGATCCTCAAACATGTATATTACTTTTGCATTTACTAATTTAGCAGAGGCTAACTAACTTTTCATAATGTGTGTTCAGACGTGCGTGTTGGTAGCTCCTCTGGTGTCTTACTGTTTAGCTGTGAGTAGCCCCACAAATCCTCTACACACCAAGACAGAAGAAGAGACAGAACTCTGAGAGAATTCTTATTCTTTGTCAAAAAATGGTAAAAAAATGATATCTTTTGAAATTGAAAGTGATTGATAGTGACTGACTGACTCAATTATTGTGTTACATGCTCCAAATGTAAAGCACTTTGAGCTGCATTCTGTGTATGAAAGGTGTTATACAAATAAAGCTTATTATTAAATTATTATTAGAACTCTAAACCTGGATCAGTCTGGTTTGCAGAAAACACATAAGGATGAAATACAAAGCCCACTGTGTGACATCCATTTATTATCTATCTTTTATGAGAATTTTTGAATGAACAAAGATCCGCTTTTTTTAAACATTGGAACATTTCCCCAAACAAAAGAAAACAAAACCACAACTAAACAAAATTAAAAATCATCAAATTCAGATAAAATATTAAAGTTATTAGATAAAAAGGTTGTCACGTCAACCTGAGTAATTCAGGATCTAGTGGAACAAAGACAAAGTGATCTCTGAGGCCGTAGCCATAACAACCACCTCAAACTGAGGCCGTAGCCATAACAACCACCTCAAACTGAAGAAAGTAGCTTTCTTCATCTCAACACACTGCACATGGTGACATCTCTCCGCTTAATCCGCACGTTGGGAAACGACATGCCCTACGGACTTCTTCTGACCACACAGAGCAGAGAAGGGGCTTGGGGAGAGTGGGGAACTAAGTGGAGAGGACAGACACATCGCCCTTTCACAAGCCTGGCATTTCAGGATGCATGATCTGGCAACACAAATTATTTCACCACCGAATTAAAGGTTGGAAAGAGAGGAGAATAGGCAAAGTATTGTCAAATTTGACAGGGAATGAAGCTATTGCTCTCCCTATGATGGCCAAGATTATTCAGATGTTGTCTTTTCGGAAAATAAAGACAACTTGATTTTTTTTAATTTTTTTTATTCTTTGTCAAAAAATGGTAAAAAATCTTATCTTTTGAAATTTGCTCCATCTCTTTCCTTTACATATGTTTTGGGTTATCATGAAAGGAGCCCGTGCATGTACTTTATATCAAAAACAGGAATCACACACCAATGTAATAACAGTAATTGTCAATATTGCAATAAAATAAACAATTGCTCAAGAGATGCTCTGACTCTGAATAAAATGTGTGCTGCTGATCTGACATTCACACAGACACACACACACACTCACAGCAACAAAAGACTCCATATCCGGCTGTGACATGACATGTGTTCTGGTAAGGTTAAGAAATCCAGACTATTTTCTAGCACCCGGCAGAAGATGTTTCTACTCCTGAAGCAGATGAGTCCTGAGCCCCCCTGACTTGTTAGAGAGGATTCTTAGAACCTTGTTAGAGAAGATTCTTAGAACCTTAGAAGAAACAAAACGCACATCCAACCTGTGAAAATCTGCCCTCAACCCCTCTCAACATCAGAGAAGTCAGCTATAGCAAGCGCCCTGAAAGTTACGGGGGGCAAAAGACCTGCCGTTGTGGGCGTGGGTGTCTATGTGGACCTGATCAGCAACACATGCTGGTACATGCACAAAAGAGTACCGTAAAAAGTCTGCTGCCGAGAGCACTACGAGAGAGACACACAACTACACACTTTATTCTTGTGTATAATAATCACCATTAACACTACAACTACAAAAGACAGAAAAGGAGGGGGAAGATGGATTGAACAGAGGAAGAGGAGGGGGGCAACAGACAGAGTAGGGTGCGAGAGGAGGGGGGGGGTTGGGCTGCTTAAGCACGCTCCCCGCGGATGCGGCGTGCCAGCTGGATGTCTTTGGGCATGATGGTGACACGCTTGGCATGGATGGCGCACAGGTTGGTGTCCTCAAACAGGCCCACTAGGTATGCTTCGCTGGCCTCCTGCAGAAACACACAAACACAATACACACACACACACACACACACACACACACACACACACACACACCAGCATTAGAAACCTATGCCATTAAATGCAGACTTTCAAACCTATCCTCCAATGACAATGCGTCAATTCAGAAGTAAAAATGATGTTAGTGGTCTGACATTACCTGGGTCAGACTGGTGCTACACACTCATTAGAAACAATGCAGCACCACTTGTGGATTGCCAAAATAACATGCTATCCCCTTTATCTTGGTTCTCCTCTATTGGTAGTTGGGTAATTTCCACGTCAAATCAGACAAGGTTATTGCTGCACCGTCTCTGATTGGTTCAAACCTTGTCTTTATCATGAAACTAGCTTTTTTTGTACCTATTTAGTATCAATCATCACTTTGTCTTAAATACAATGTTGCGTTAACATGTCGATAATGGGCATGAATATATTAAAGATAAAACAAGGGGAGGTTGTACGGTAGCTAGTATGAGCATTTAGTGTACAAAGTGCCAATATAACTCTTTTTGCACTTTGTTCCGAACCTAGAGCCTTGTCTTCCATCCTACAAAGTTTGGTATACCACTTTTTAAAATAATAATGCCCTAACATGGCTTCTGAGATAAAGCATTTTTGAGAGTGCAAAATCAAGGGCAAAAAAAATAAATAAATAATTGAACAAAAATATTTTACAGGTGTTAAGTTTTGGGACCTAAACTTTATGTAGACAAACTTCTGCAAAAGACGAGACGGTCTGTGACGGTGTGACTATTTTTCTGGATTCTGTCTGATTTGATACGGACCAAGAATGCACATGCGTTATGTGTGCGTGTGTGTGTGCGTGTGCGTATGTGTGTGTGTGTGTGTGTGTATATTACCTGCAGAGCTCCAATGCGGTGTGTGTCTGTATGTGTGTGCGTTTGTGTGCGTGTGTGTATTACCTGCAGAGCTCCAATGGCCGCACTCTGGAAACGCAGGTCCGTCTTGAAGTCCTGGGCAATTTCTCTCACCAGGCGCTGGAAGGGCAGCTTGCGGATCAGCAGCTCAGTGGACTTCTGGTACCGACGTATCTCACGCAGAGCCACAGTTCCGGGCCTTGTGGGTTCACAGGAAAAGAGGAAGATGGTATATCAGCCCCGCACACATTATAATAACTGCCATTGGCCTTTTGCTCACCACCACCAGTCTTTTGTTTAAAAGAGCTAAAGTGGTGTGTGACATTTTTACTGTTGTGAGAGTCAAAACCTACTATAATAAGCAAAATTCATAATGAGAAGGATCAACAAAAATCATTCAAAAGAACTGGAGACAAATCACAAAGATGTATCCATTGTGCGTGTCTTACACAAAGGAAGAACACAAACATCTACTTTTCATTCAGAAATCCTAATTATCAGGCTAATAGGATAGGACACCGGCTACTGGCATTAATCAATTAATTTAGCAGGTCTCAATCCAGAAACAGTAAATGGCAGCCAACAACATGATGGATGAGAGGACAGTATTCTGTTAATTGCTCAGTGGACTACAACTAATTGGAGTGAGTCTGTTGTTGCCTTTTCCTCTTGGCAACACTGAAATCTTATAACCACCTAGTGCTACCACTTTAACAGTTGGGGTGATTCAAGAGTCTCACCTGTAACGATGGGGCTTCTTCACTCCACCAGTGGAAGGGGCACTCTTGCGGGCAGCTTTAGTGGCCAGCTGTTTACGAGGAGCCTTACCTCCGGTGGATTTACGGGCAGTCTGCTTGGTACGGGCCATGGCACCTTAGGATTCCTACAGGCGAGAGGCAACAATAAACACATTACTTGGAAAGTTCAACTTAGATTAATTTGAAGATAATAGCAGTTTTGGAATTAAATATAATACAGCTGTTTAGGTTATATGAAATTATAACACTATATATTTCAGTAACATTTCAGACATTACTCAATTACCTGCGTAAAAAAATACACAGCTGCTATGTTCTCATTTTCAGACGGATATTATTATGAGTATTTCTAGGCCTATGTAATGCGTCATCCAATGAAAAAAAAATACAACGATGTTATCAATCATTGCCTAAGGCTGTCCATGCCCAATGAAAAAAATACTGTACACATGCATATTAGCCAACCAGAGAAGAGATCCCGCAGGAGGCGGGATTAAAGTCTCTAGTTCACTGTTGGCAACATTGCGAATGCCCCGCCCACAATCCTGCGATCATGATGGCGGATGTTTGATACGCATTTCGGCAGAAAGTGTAGCTGAAAAGCCAGCGACAATCGTTACAACTTTGTAATTTACAAGTTTACTGGGCTATGTATCGAGGAAAAACTAACTTGTTGTCGAAGAGGACATCCTAAAGAATAGAAAAACTGATTTCAAACCCAGAATTACAGCAAAACAACAGAATTTAGACCGAGTGAAGCGCAGCATCTATTCGAAATGATTTTTTCCCCGACCGGAGGCTTGAAAACAGCTATTCTGGTTAGGTCGTTTCACCGATTCTGTTTCCCACCTTTTGTAATGCTATAAATAGCATGTTACTAACATTTAAAAAGCTAAATTATAACAGTTTTTTCTCAAATATGTTATTTACCGTTTAAGCTCAAATACAATGCATTACCTGTGCGGAAAAGTGATTTTTGAGTGTCTTCTTGTTATTCCGTTTATCTGGACGTCTATTTATCACGTAGTACCCACAAAAGCGAGAAGTCCAGCGGGAACATGGCTGCCGTGTCAATCATTTATTTCCCATAATGCAACACGGGAGCTAGCGAGTTCTTCTGGCGACATGGGTTTACATCGGCAAACTTGTATCAAACTACGAATAACATTGACACTTAAGAGTAACAATTATTTGCATCATTGTCAAATTGGCAACATTTGAAGTTAGTTTGTAATGAAGTGCGCAGACCGCCTCGAGTTCTCCAACAATGGGTGTTACATTGTTCGCGAGCAGCGTCGAGTCACAGAAAAAGTGGTCTGGGAGAAGAAGGGTCTGTTCTGAACAGTTTTGCAAATACGATTTAGTCACATTCATGACATGAGGTTTATGTAGTCCGTGATTATTACAAACGAACTATACAAGCACAACTTTACTGCAGTTGACCGATTAGTGTGGCGACACATTTTTGGCACCTTAATAAAAAAAAACCTTTATCTTGCATGTTACGGTGCACATTGGCGTGTGTTGTATTCTATGAAAAATATAATTTATCGTTTATTTTTCGGTTTATTGAAATATGCGTAACAGATACCAATCATTTGTCAACTCTTGAATAAACAGTGAAACAAACGTTGAGTAACATCAATTTATTATTCCATCTGCATGAAACATCAGAATATAACATTTTTTAATGACAACTTAAAAAAAGTGAACAGTTTAAAAATAAAAGATTTCAAACCAACCTGAGACGAAATACCAAAACTTGTAATCTGGATAAAAGGGAAGATAATCGAGTAGCCATCAGGAATAAAACTTTTTTTGTTGTACGAATACACCAGTGCTACATATAAGGATGAATCATTTACTGACACTTTTATTATTTCCAACAAAGTCTACTACAAAAGGAGATTAAAAATCATTCCCTTTCCACAATATAAAGTACAGTTTGCAGTTGTTTCCATACATATAAATGTTCTTATGGTCAAAAAGGAACACCTTGCATGTAATAAGATTCTTAAATGCTGGAGATTAAAAAGAAAAGACTAATCAAACCAAACAACGATACCAAAAAAATAGTAATAAAGCACTTCATTTGAAACAAACAAAACAAATGCTCACCCAAAGTGATCAGTAGAGAAACACACACACATGTCTCCTAGTCTCGTTTGTTTTGGGCATAGGCGGGTATTTTCCCAGAATGCAACAGAGACTGAAAACAGATCTGGACCGGACCTGCTTGATCCGAGGCGGGTCGGATCAGAACCCGGCCCAGAACTGTTGCAGAATCGGCAGCCTTTTGGGGATCCAGCACCCTGAGAAGGAACTAGTTTCCTCTAACTTCTAACCCTCCTACTACCCCCACAACAGACTCTCTGATGTCACCGCTCCAATCCATCTCACGCTGCGGAAATGCTCGTCCTGTTATGAATATCAAAAAAAAGAAATAAAGGAAATTACACTTGATGCCTTTAGCGCCGTGTTTGGATTTGAGACCCTCGTGCATAACCAAAGACCATGTCCACACTAGACAGAGGCTCATGTACCTTTACTAGCACATGGAATAAAGTCACACAGTGACCCATTTCTTTAAGTGGGTTTGTGCGATGCGCAATAAGCTAGTACATAGACAAAAAGAGTACCCCTAAAACTTTGCTGGCAAGAGCACTATAAGGAGACAAGACTACACATTTAATTCTTTTTTTCCATAATCATTGTTACTCTAGAAAATACTTAAGAAAGAGGGGGAAAGACGGACTGGTCATAGGAGAGAAGGGCAGGGAGGAGGAGGCGGAGGGAGAGGCATTTAAGCACGCTCCCCACGGATGCGGCGTGCCAGCTGGATGTCTTTGGGCATGATGGTGACACGCTTGGCATGGATGGCGCACAGGTTGGTGTCCTCAAACAGGCCCACCAGGTATGCTTCGCTGGCCTCCTGCAAAGTACATGGGTAAAAAGGGGAGGTGAGGTCAGGACAGTGAAAAACGTACTAATGCAGGACAGTGTTTCCTGAAAGCGTTATTGTGGAACTACCATAGTAACCATGGAGACACATAGTTCAAAGTGATGGTCTGTCAGTCAAGTGATGGTGAGTCAACAATGCTTTCTGGAACACACCCCAGATCATTGAAACTAATTCATAGGATAACAGGTAGGCAGACTGAGTGACTGACCTGCAGAGCTCCAATGCGTTATGCGTGTGTGCGTGCGTGTATTACCTGCAGAGCTCCAATACGTTATGCGTGTGTGTGCGTGCATTACCTGCAGAGAACCAATGCGTTATGTGTATGTGTGTGTGTGTGTGTGTGTGTGTTTTACCTGCAGAGCTCCAATGGCCGCACTCTGGAAACGCAGGTCCGTCTTGAAGTCCTGGGCGATTTCTCTCACCAGGCGCTGGAAGGGCAGCTTGCGGATCAGCAGCTCAGTGGACTTCTGGTACCGACGGATCTCACGCAGAGCCACAGTTCCGGGCCTTGTGGTGAAGGAGGAGGAAAAGGAGATGGGTTATTATGACAGCATAGACACACTGCCTGGCCACAATGTCATCTTCTACTTTACCGGGGTGTGTTTCCCAAAAGCATAGTTGCTAACTAAGTTAGCAACTTTGTTGGTTGCAATGCAATTTCCCCATTGCCAACCAACTAAGTTGCTAACAGGTTAGCAACTATGCTTTTGGGAAATGCACCCCTGGTCATGTTCTTTGTGATGCTCACCTGTAACGATGGGGCTTCTTCACTCCACCAGTGGAAGGGGCACTCTTGCGGGCAGCCTTGGTGGCCAGCTGTTTACGAGGAGCCTTACCTCCGGTGGATTTACGGGCAGTCTGCTTGGTACGGGCCATGGCGTCTTGAGTTCACCTGCAACAGGTGAGCGGCAACATAATTAACACTTAGATATTTCAAATGATTATATTTACTAAAATAAATTAAGTTAGTGCTGGCAGAACTGTTGGTTTTATATAAAGAGTTAGTGTAAGTTTAAGGAATAATATATTTGCTTGTATATCTTACTTAGTTATTCAAAGATAAAGTAACTTTTTTTTGTTTTCCCCCCACACTTCCACCAGCAGAGAAAGATCATTAATCAATCAGACGTCGGTCTGTCTTCGGGCAGTGTTGCAATGTCTATGTACACAAATACATCTCAGTCTTCGAAACAAACCCCAATCGGAACGACAGTGGGGCGGGAGATGTGAACCTCTGAGCGAATAGCATTCAGCGTTGACCATCTCCCTCGCCCCCCCCCCTTTGATGACAAGATGGAGGCTGCAGATGTGTATGTAAACGGGAAGAGCTAAAACTCCCATATGAGGTCGACGAAACCTTCGAAAATACTATTTTTTCTTACACTAAAAATCGTTCCACGCAGTCAAACATGAAAGAGAAGACTCCGAGGATAACAGTGGATGTTAGTATTTTCGAGCACGTGCACTCTGCGACCGCGTTTAACCCCAGCAAGTGGGCAAGTACCTCCTGAAGAGCGGAAATTTTGTGTTGCACCACGGCTGTTTCCCACCAGCCTTTCCAGCCGTCGTTTTAGTTTATTTCTTTTAGTAGCTGTAGTCAACTGAAACAACTGTAATTTCATTTCTAATTAATTATTGTGTGCTAATAATTATTATTGATAAAGTTACAAGTTAAAATTCAGAGAAAGTTGGACTTACTTGTCAAAATAGGAAACAAACCGAAGAAGCTCCTCACTCTGTTCTTGTCACTATTTACTGGGTTCACACAATGGAAGTGAGGAACACTTTTGAAGGGAAAATGGCTGGTTTCCCATGATGCATCTCATTGGGCGGTAAATTCAAAATCTATTTTGACTGGTTGAGCGGGAATTCACTTTTTTGTTACTATTTAACGTTACAATTTATATTTTATTCTGAGTGTGTAGTCGATGCGTTTTAAAGAAGAAAATGCATACATCATGTTAAGTTAAATAGTACTTATCCTAAGTAGCACATTTTTTTAGATTAGATAAATTATGTAAATAGAAATCATTTCTGCTGGGCTATTCTTTTGTAAAGATATGTGACCCCACTCTGTGCCTTTATGTGTTGGACAAATATATTATTTTTATTTCTTCTAATTCCATTTCCATTATGACCTAAACATGAGTGTGTACTGTTACATAGTTTTTATTTTCGATAAGCCTGAATATTTGATATAGCCTATAACAGGCCAATATTAAAGTTGTGAAAGAAAACTGTGTACTGTTAGATTTTTGTCCCTTATTTGCAAGATACCTTTTTGTTGTTTGACTGACTACATTTAGACTCTAGAGTAGACATGAAATCAGAAGCTTATTGTCGTCCATTGAATACTATGTTCATTCAAGTAAAATACTGAAATGTTCCATTTAAAATCTCCAACCCCCCACAAGTTAAAGAGGGGGTTGGGTTAGGTTAAAGGTCAGAGGCAGCAGGCATACCATGTGACTTCTCCTTGTCCAATTGGATTTTGGCTTGGGCACCCTGAAGCCCAACACCAGCTAGTCTTACAATTAATGGCACATATTTGTTCTCAGATGGGATTTTCTGAATACCATTAATGGGCATAATGTCAAGCAAAAAACAAAAGACATTCCTTTTGATTTATTTGCACTCTGGGAACATTTAGTTTGTTTTATGTAAGTGTTTCCTTTGTTTCACTTTGTTATTAGTTGCCATTATACTAATAAATAAAAACACATTCAGATTAGTATTAAAACTTTTATTATAATTCTTTAGCATTTTGTTCAATAGGGCTATAACATGATCTAAAGATTTAAGGGAAATTGGTTAGAAAGAAATTGAAGGGGAGAAAAATACTAAAAAAAAAATCAATGTATTTTTGGAAAAGCACCACACAGGGAAGCTGGAACCCTCATGTCAAGATGTGGTGACAGTCAGTGATAGACTACGTGACATACAAATGAGTGGGGATTGTGGAAATATTGTGGAAAAACAGAGATTTGTCTTAATTCTGTCCATTTGTGAACAAATATATTAAACATATACCAACTTAAAAAATGACGTATTGTGTTTTAACCAGCAGAACATAAAAAATGACCTGAATGTGTGTTGACATGATATGTTCCAGTGCAGTCTACTATTCAAAAGAGCAAGTTGTTAACATTTAGCTAAATGAAACTCTTCAACAAAATGTTCAACTTTGCCTGGAAAGCCTTAGCAACTAGGCTATTCATTGGTCCTTTCAAAATGACAATACAAATAATTCACATTCATTGGCTGGTGTGTCAAATGTCACCTCCAGTACAGTCTGGTAATGTATCAATGTTGTTAAAGGAAACACAGTCAATAAACAGTACAGGCTACAAAAGAAGTAATAAAAAAAGTGACATTTTAAAAACTTTAGAAAAAAATCTTTGCTTTTACATATATAACCCACTCTGTCCCCACTTCCTGCGCAACACACACTGCAGACACACCACCTCCGAGTTGCTGTGTGCAAAAGGCTCCCTACACACCTGGCACAAACCATCATCTTCATCGGATGATTCTGAGTCGAGACCACCTGGAGCTGTCGACGGGCCTGGAGTCGGACTGGGCGGATGTTCTGGAACACCTGGAGCGGAAAGTTGTTTCTCTTCATGAGCGTCATGGCCGTGGTCTTGTACGTTAACTCTGGGCACTGAGTCAGAATGAGTGTGGCCATTTACACCATGGGTGGTCTCCAAGTCTTTATGGGTGGGGTTTTCAAAACAGTGGGTGGATGGTGTTGTGTTAAGGGTATGGCTTTCATCATTATGAGTGGATATGGTTGTGCTGGGGGTGTGGTTTTCAACACCATGGGAGGATACTGTTGTGTTGAGGGTGTGGCCTATGTCATTATGAGTTGGTACTGTTGTGTTGAGGGTGTGGCTTATGTCATGAGTGGGTACTGTTGTGTTGGGGGTGTGGCTTTCATCATTATGGGTGGGTACTGTTGTGTTGAGGGTGTGGCTTAAGTCATTATGAGTGGGTACTGTTGTGTTGGGGATGTGGTTTTCAACATTATGAGTGGATATGGTTGTGTTGTGGGTGTGGCTTTGGGTCCCATCAGTGACTGCCGAGACACTGTGATTGGGGTCGTTTTCCAAATCACCGGTGGGCTCTAGTGTGCAGTGGAAGTGGTTTTGGTCATTGTCAGTGGGTGATGAAACACTGAGAGTGTGCATCTGGGGGTCCTGGATGTGCTTCTGGCTACTGTCGGTGGTAGATCTTGCATCTTGGACAGGTTGAAGGTCATCCTGTGGCTCAGTGACAGGGGGAATAACGAGAGAGAGGTCCACGTCATCACCCTGTCCCCACTTCCTGCGCAACACACACTGCAGACACACCACCTCCGAGTTGCTGTGTGGAAAAGGCTCCCTACACACCTGGCAGAAGCCGTCATCTTCATCAGATGATTCTGGAGAGTCGAGACCACATGGCGTTTGGCCACTAGGTGGCGTCAACAGTTCTGGAGTTGGACTGTGCGGCGGACTTTCTGAAACATCTGGAGCAGAATGGAGTTGCTCTTTTTCATGAGTTTCATGAATTGGCTCTTGCCCATTTAGCATGGGCACTGAGTCAATGTGGATGTGGTCTTGAACATTTAGAGTGGCTGCCAAGTATTTGTGGGTGTGGCCTTGTTCATTGAGTGCGGAGACAACATTGTTGTGGGTGTGTTCTTGTATATTTGTGGTGGGTGCCAATTCTTTGTGGGTGTGGTCTTGATCATTAACAATGGGTGCCAAGTCTTTTAGTATGTGGTCTTGATCATTGAGAATGCGTGCCAAGTCTTTTAGTGTGTGGTATTGATCATTTACAATGGGTGCCAAGTCTTTTATTATGTGGTCTTGATCATTGAGGATGGGTGCCAAGTCTTTGTGGGCGTGGTTGTCAACAGTATGGCTGGACACTATAGTGTTGTTGGGGTGGTGTGGCGTTCCAGTGGTGCATGCTGAGGCGATGTGGTCAGGGCCGCTCTCTACACTCTCGGTGGGATCTGACGCAGAGTCGATGTGGTTCTGATCACTGTGGGTCGGTGCCGAGCCTGTGGTGGCGTGGTCATGTAAATCATGAGTGTCGTCATTGATATCATGAGTGGCAAGTTCAGAAGTGTGGACAGGTTCCAGAACATTCTGCAGCTGGGTCACAGAAGTCGTACTGAAGTGATCTGCAGTCAGGGAGTGGGAGTGGTTTTGGATGCTGCGTGTAGGTGACAAATCACTGAAATCATGGGCGGCACCCTCAGTATTGTGAGCTGCTTCAAGATCATCCAGTGGTTCGCTGACAGGGGAGATAACGAGAGAGAGGTCCACGTCATTGCCCTGCCCCCACCTTCTGCACAACGCACACTGGAGGCACACCACCTCCGAGTTACTGTGTGGAAAAGGCTCCCTACACATCTGGCAGAAACCTTCATCTTCGTCTGATGATTCTGGAGAGTTGAGATGACCCGTTGTCTGGCCATTCCCTGCAGTTGAAAGGCCCGGAATAGGAATGTGAGACCGTACTGAAATGTCTGGGGAATGATAAAGGTCTTGCAGATCATGAGTGCTGCTGGTGCTGCCTTGCCCATCTTGAGCTACAGCAATGCACGTGTGGTTTTGAGTGTCATGGCTGCACCCACCACCATTGTGGATGGACGCGGGTTCACCGTAAGAATCAGTGAAAATGTCAGGATTCAGCGGGAAGACAGCACAGGCCTTAAAGCCGTCCATGATGTTATTTGAGGCCGTGGCCAGAGGCATAACTCTGCTAATGATTCCTGTGATATCATGAAGTGTCATTGTTTTTTCGAGGACTAGCAAGTAGCCAGCCATCAATGGCTGCGTTTATGTGTGTTTTAATGGGCCCATAGACATACCTCTCCATGGGAAGCAACAGGTGGGGGCTGTCTGGGGGAAATGGCATCCACACGATGCCATTTCCTATAGCAAAATGAAGGGTTTCAATGGACAGGTATGACCCATGATTGTCTGTCAGTAGGACACAAGGCTTCTCAGGGGAACATTTTGAATGTCGCACAAAATGCCTCAGGAAGTCAAGAAATTGTTCCTCCTGCAGCCAACCCCCACCACTGTCGACAGGGGCAGATGTGAGAAGATCCTGCCTAAATGTTTTTCTCGGGAAAACAAAGTAAGGTGGAATTGCGATCCCAGTAGCAGAGATGGAACACGCCACGGTAACCAGGCAACGCTGCTCAGCAGAGGTTATGGCCGCCTCCTTCTGGAAGTCCCTCCTCGTTCCCACCCTGAGCGGTTTTTCGCCTTCGGTGACCCCAGTTTCATCCATGTACCACATAGCTTCGGGTCCAAAGCGATGTCTCTTCAGCACATCATCCAGGTTCCGGAAAAACAGGTGAACATTGTTTTTGTTGAAGCCACATGACCCACCTAGTGCACTAGCATGAGAGCTGCTCATGGGCAGGGTGGGGTGCTGCTTTAGGAAAGCAGAGAGCCAGTCTTCACTCGCCAGCTTGTCCTTCTGCCATGATGAAGGCACCGGTTGCTGGTGTTTCACTGCAAACTGGTAAGCCAATCGCCTGGCTTTCTCTGGAGAAAGACCAAAGTAATTACTGGCGGCAGTGAAAATGCAGGAGGCCAGTTCCTTTTCCAGATCACCACTCAACTCTAGCCTTTCTGCAGCATGGCCTTCTCTGTAGGTAGGATTTGCCTCCACTGCTTGAATTTCATGCACTGAGATGTGGTCACAGAGGTGGGTAATTGTGTGATAATTGGTGCTGAAGTCCTTGGCTGTGTCCATTTTTCTTTTCTTATGCGACACAACATGCTGTGCAGCTTTTGGCACTGCCCCCTGCACTGGGCGCCCTCTACGCCTTTTTCTTTGGTATCCTTTCACCATGTTAACTCTGGAAACAAAACAAATGAACATTTCATCATTCTGTCAAACTGACAACGTGGAACAGAGATGATCGACCGACTAACACATTAGTATTTTACAGCTGTGTGTTGACTGAACATCTTGAATTTCCCCTTGGGGATCAATAAAGTATCTATCTATCTATCTATCTATCTATCATCAAAGTAATTCAAGTTCAGTCATCGCTGTACTGTACTAAAAACTACCCTTTACAAAAAAAACTGCACTACTTCAACTGTCAAAACTACAGTTTTCTGAGTATCAAAACTGCAGTTTTAGAGGAATTATTTTCAATATCCAATGCAATATTTTGGATGCAACCACATTATTGTATTACACTGTACTTCAGATAAACTGCAGTATAACTGCATTTTTTGTCCCATGACTGCAGTTGTTTTTGTAAACAGTATGTACAAATGTAGTCATCTATTAAACGTCATGAAAAAGTCGTAAGAATATCAAAACATTACAACATCTAATCCATTATAATTACACATAAAACCTTTGCCAAGCCCAAAACTATCCCAGACTATTAATCACAGATAAACTGCATTCTTTGATTATGCATAGTCTTCAATCCAAATAGGCTAACGAAAGACTTAATTAGATAATACAAAGAAGGCCAATCACAACAATACGGTCTGAACATAGTAGCCAATTTGTAGCCTCCTGACAGTAAACATCAACAACTGGTTCAGTCTGGCCATATCTTGCAAACTCGGCTATGGTTATTGTACCAGCGTCTCCATGTGCATTGTTCTTCCGAAATAACTTTAACATTAAACATGCTGGTTTCCGCCAGGGTTATGATATGGACAGAGATGGCGCATGGATCAACAAGAAATTAAGAATTGCTATAGGCCTACTTCTTTCACCTTACGTTAGTAATGTTATACCCACGCGCACGCCAGTCCAGGTTTGGGAAACGTCCTTGTTTGGCCCGCGTGCTCTGCGTTTCTTCCTGTTTTCCCATGCAACTTTCTTTTATTCACGAACAAAACTCCTTCAAGGACAACACTCTTTTTATGCCAATGCAAACAGAAGACAGAAGAGTACTTACCATCCTAGACTGACACCCTCACGGTTTGATTATGTGGAAAGATAAGGCAAAGTTTAGTAGGCTAGTATGATGGTCTCTGGTCTGATCATAGGTAGGGGGTGTGTGGACAGGTGTGTCGTCACATTGGATAAGCCTGCCATGCGCAGAAGCTCCAACTTGAGTAGTCAGTTATTTGAGGAAGTATTGTGTTACACAAACACGTGCTGTGTTATCACTAGATATTCTTTTGAGAAAACGCTCCTGCTCGTTCTCACTCACAACATGCCGCCTGTGTGTTTTGGTTCCTTCCGCTGCATCCCTGCTTCTCAGCATACCCGGATGACCGAGTGCTGCATGATTGTTTAAATTCCACAAGATGACGCTCTAAGAACGATGTGCTCAGGCTGAATGTGCTGTCATGCATAGTTGTGCAGATGCGCGAAGTGCATCAGCTGTCTCTGTTAACCATTTGGCTCAACATTATGAGTTCAGCATCAATTAATCATCACCTTTATTCGCCTTTTAAAGATCACCAATTGGTTAGCATTTCGTGTCCACCCAGTGTCCCTTATAGCCAGCTATTCACATGACTGCAGTTCTCACCTTGCCCTTTCGCTTTTGTTTTTATTCATGAGTATTGCATCTGGCAGGACCCCCACATAAAATCTGTAAGTGTGAATCATTTGCCCGCAGATATAACAAGATAAGCAATTTGGTGCAAATCGCCCTAAGGGGTGTGAAGGAATTTATGCTCAGAGCAATCTCACAACAAAACATTGTCGTTTCACATGCCTATGTTGAAAGGTTGTTGTAATCTTGCAGATGACCTTTGTGGAGGATGAACCAGACATCGGTGCCAAAATAACAATGGATACTAAATATTATTTATTAAAAAAAACTAACGAAGCAACATTATGTCTGTAGCTGGGAAGGAATATGTGAAAAATCATGAAGATTGGGCACTTCTGGATGAGCTTTTGATTTTTCCTCTTTTTAGTCAACTTTAGCATGGGGCTGAAGAATTTTTATAGGCACTGTATATTGCATAAACACAACATATAACAGTGCTGTGCAAAAGTCTTGCGCCAAGATTCTAGTGTTAGGTATTGCAGCAAAACCAATACATTTGTATTCTTTCATCTGTTCTGTCAGTAGCTGCAATTCATGAAAATGTGGCACTTCTGGATAAGTTTTTGATTTTTGTCAGGGTGTTAGGTATGGGCCTAAGGTTTTCAAAAATCCATCGATACAAGTTGGGGTGGCCCCCCTAGTGGCAGTTATCCATAAAATCCAAAATGGCCCCCGCCGAAAAGAGAAAAGGTTATATCTCAGCTTACTTTAGTCTTAAATTGTTGTATAATGTTTTTTTCTCTACTTTGTTTGATACAAGGAATCCAATTTTGATATGTTCTTCTTCTTTTAAGTCAATTTCTATGTTGAATCTAGTATCATAGTCATATTTAGCTTAAACTGTCAATATCTCTGAAAAAGTCACATTGAAATATTACTCAGGTCCCTATACCCATATTTTTACCTCCAAGGTATGCTTTTCTTTGTTGATTGGACAGGTCACTATCACTATAGTGTCAAAAATTCAGAACTATGCCACAGTGAAAAGTTACAGTATATTAGGCTTTTCACCATGTTAAGGATCAATATTACATTTTAGTCAAATAACACAAAAAAAAACAATTCATACTTAAACCAGAGACTTTCAAAATGAGGAGACACAGCATTCAAAAAATCCTCCATAGAAATGCATGAGCTTAGTTTGTAACGGCAATATGGCAGTTTTCTACGCAAATCACACCCCTTCCGCGGCAAAATGTTGACATGTGAATACATTGAGCCAATCATGTGCTGTGTTGTGAATACATTGAGCCAATAATGTGGTGTGTTGTGAAGACATCGTGTCAATCATGTGTTGTGATCTCGCCGCTGGAGCAAGATTGGTGTCGTAAAGCCTTGCGCACGTGCATTTCTGCTGAAATGGATGCCCGATGAGTGCCGAAAAAGCGTTGCAATATGGCCGCCGAGTGGAGGGACTTGCCTAAAAGGACTTTGCTTAAACATCATGTATTTATTCAAAGATTTTTGGTTTCACTCTTCATCATTATTAGTACAGCCTCCCTCACACTTGCACAATGTGGTACAGCAAAGTCCAGCTCGGTGGCACCATTGTCACCATGTTAGCATTGCATTGTCACCATGTCAGGAAGAGGAAGCAGACACACGAATCATGCTACATTTATGTCATACTGCCGAACAGGGTCACATCAAGGCTTACCTAAGGACAGTAGATAGTGATGTGGTTGTGCTGGCCATCAATGTGTTCCAGGAGTCAGGCCTCTCAGAGCTGTGGATTGGATTTGGATCAGGGAAGGCATATAAAGATATTCCAATCCACCACATCTCAGAAATGCTGGGACCTCAAAAATGTCAAGCACTGCCCCTCTTCCATGCGTTCACAGGATGTGACGTTGTATCAGCAATGTATGGAATTGGCAAAAAAACTGCATGGATTGCGTGGGCAGCTTACCCAGAATTCTGATCACCCAAGACCCAACCAGCCTCACACTGGAATCAGTGCACCTGCAAGTTCTCAAACGCTGGACTGTACTCATGTATAGTAAGAACTGCGGTGTCGAGTCAGTCAATGAAACCCAAAAGCTTCTTTCCACTCATGGCCTCAAGTCCCTGGATTCAATCCCCCCGACCCATCATGCCTTATTCCAGCATGGAAAGCGTGCCCTGCACACTGCAGCTTTTGTCTGGAAGCAGTCCCTCTCCAAAACTCCAGAGATTCCAGACCCCAGTGAGTGGGGTTGGGAATGGAATGACAGAACCAAAGTCTGGGGGCCGTATTGGACAGATCTGGAAGATGCCAGCAAGGGATGCCCACTCCTCCTCAACTGTGGCTGTGTGGTTGCCTGTATGGGAAAAGAAAAGCATACTTTGGAGTTGAAAAAAAATATGGGTCTAGGGACCTGAGTATTGCAATGTGACTTTTTCAGAGATATTGACAGTTTATAAGTGATAGCAATTATTTTAGGGTTTCAAAACTACTTTTAGTTAGCCATGTGGCCCCTCTTGGTATTAAACAAAGGCATCCTCCCCTCCCCCAATGAAATGCTAATGTACTGGTTCCAAGGGCTATCAGATCCACAAGACAAATGATGTTACCTTGCTATACTGAATCCATATGTCATGAAATGTAAATATGTTTGGTATCATTGTAATAGTCTCAGTACAAGGATTGTAATGATTTGATTGTGAGAATGTTTGGAACATTCTATAAGTGATATTTATGATATATAAGATATCTCTTCTCATGCTATTCGGATAGGTGTGAAGTAGGTGTGAGTAGGTGTGTCTGATGCCATCTGGAGAACCAACCATGTGGGATTGTTTTGGCGCCAATTCTTTCTTTGTTTAACCCATACAAACTTGCATTGTAAGAACTAGAAGATGGAGTACTGACGAAGAGAGAGAGGTTGATCCAGCAGAGGCCATGGCCTACATAGACCATTTTTTACCCTCTCTGCTTGTAACAGAATAAACCTGATTCCTGAGTGTTCCTGAAGTTTGCCAGTCTAAGTTAATATAAGTAATTATATCCACCCACAATTACTTCCATGAGTTAAATGTGACTATGATACTAGATTCAACATGGAAATTGACATAAAATAAGAACATATCAAAATTGGGTTCCATGTATCAAACAATGTAGAGAAAATACATTATACAACAATTTAAGACTGAAGGAAGCGGAGATATAACCTTTTCTCTTTTCGGCGGGGGCCATTTTGGATTTTATGGATAACTGCCACTAGGGGGGCCACCCCAACTTGTATTCATGGATTTTTGAAAACCTTAGGCCTATACCTAACACCCTGCCAAAAATCAAAAACTTATCCAGAAGTGCCAAATTTTTATGAATTGCATCCTAGCTACTGACAGAACAGATGAAAGAATACAAATGTATTGGTTTTGCTTTAAGGACACCAATTTTCTTTGTGAATGGAATTAAAATAACCCCACATAATCACATACCCTTCAACATGCCTAGATTGGGATGGTTTTATTTCAGTTATCCTAATAGCTGGTTTGATTTGCATTGAGAGATCATCTTATGGAAAGTACTCCATGCCAATCGTGAGATATGGTAAAGGGTATGTGATGATGTGGGGTTATTTCTTTTAATTCCAAAGGCCAAGGGTATCAGGATGTGTAGTACCCTGGATCCATGAAATAACTGGCCTTTAAAAATACAAATCTGCCTGCCTCTATGAGAATTCAACATAGGGGTATGAATACTTATGCAACCTGTATTTTAATGAAGAACATTTATTTATTTATGATACATTATTCATTCACAAAGAAAATTGGTGTCCTTAAGGTTGGATTTTCCTCATTTTTTTAATTAAGGCATTACGATCCAATTCCAAAAGATTTTAATTCCTATTTTTAATCAACTTGAGCATAGGGCTGAAGACTTTTTATAGGCACTGCACAGTATGTGCAAGGTACATAGCCTGCCAGATTACCTATTATAGAGAATTATTTGCTGGACAAAATACTTTGACGTCGAGTTATGTGTTGTGCTGATCAAATTTACTACCATTGCTTTAGCTGCAATTTCATAGCTTTACTTACAAAACAATAAAGGAACAAACACAATGTAGCAATTTGGCATTGACAGTTTTACTGTACAGAAAATAAATATTCCACTTTCAAACTGAAAACAAAAAACTCAACAATGAATTTACATGTCTCTTCAAAAAAGTAGATGCATTCTTGTTTTCCCATCTTTCTTCCAAAAATATAATTGAAAATATACTCTGCAAGCTATCTTAATGCTTATAGACCATTTTATCATTTTTGGCTCATTTATTACAATAATTATTTGCCATTTCATTAAATTTAAACTCATCATTTCATTATTAACAAACGTTTTTGGTGGTTACATCAGTTTACAACTGGGAAAGCGCAAAAACATGAAGCACTTCCTGATAATGGAATATCAAAAGATACAAGTCACAGTAAAATAAAAAAAAAACAACAACAACCGACTTGACTAAAAAAAAGAAATGAATTCAGCATTTTACAACAGCTACAAGAGCAGCATGTGATGCTCTTTAATACTGGAAATAATACAACTACTCTACAGACAGCACAGCACTGGGAAAAGCTTTAGCAACGCAAACACAGGACCAAAACAATACACTCAGACCACAGGAGCGTCATGGACCAATGAAATGGATTATAGCTAAGTCTCTATAGAGACAGGCAGGAAGAACACATATCGTTGTGAACCACAGGACCACTGCACACAAGGTACGCTAACTGTGATCAATCCTGCTATTATTGACAAGCATAAAGCGTTAGGTGTAGTGGCGCGGCAGGCTTGTTGTCGCTGTGTTTGAACTTAAATAGGTAAATAATGCTAATTGGATAATGAATACATTTTTTTTTTAAATAAGAGAACATTAAGTATATTAAGTGCTTGATATACAGCACTCACTGGCTCATTCATTCAGTTTTTGAGACCTACATCACTGTTGTGAATCCATTCAATATGAAATGGATATTGTTTTGTATGCAACAATACAAATATCTGCCACCAGAGGGCCAGTGAAAAGCCTCCATTCTAAAGTCCATTCTCCATTCTACCCTGTATGTTCACAGTGACACTGAAGGTGTATTCAGACTAACTGCGAGCCTCCTGATTGTCGTTTCTAGACACTAGTGTGTGTGTGTGGGTGGGGGGGGGGGGTTCTGGGCTAGAACTGCGCCCCCTACTGGAGCTGATAAGTGCAATGCCACACCGAGTGTATCCACACACAACACAGCACACAGCACAGAGTACATCACACATGTGGCATGAAAGTGCTATTTATGCCCACGCGTGCGGACATACTGTGCACACAGCCATATGTACATATATAAGATACAAGCCAGAGCACCAAGAGAACATGGAGTGAGCACATGGGTTATTCAAACAACGAAATCACTGAACAGATGAAATAGCTTAATAATGCATCGAACATAAAATACAATAGAACACACATGAGAAAATAATTTCTTGGTAAACTGTACAAGGAGACACGTATACGTAGAGTACATTAGATACTATGGCAGGCTACAGCACATGCTTTGAATAGTGAGGGGGACTAATGCATGGGGGTCTTAACGTCAGTTTAGCAGCAGCATGGGCAAAACAGATGTCCAAAAGAAAAGCTGTCGATCACTCTGAGTTCATAAAGTGAAATGTGAGTTTTCACAGTGCGATACATTCATATTGCGTCCACAGACTTTACAGACAATGCTCGAGGACTACCTGATGGGAGGGAGACTAGGGGAGTGCTTGCGACGAACCACGCCGGCTCTCTAGACGCGCCGTTGAATGAGATTGTTCTTGTCCGGTTCTAGAAACTCCTCCACGAGAACAGATGTCACTTTTTTCAGCTCATCCTCCAGATTTGTGATGTCACTGCAAAAAGAAAAAAAAAAAAAACACATAATATGAAATTACTAATATAAATATAATTTGAATAAAACTACACATTAGAACTCTGTTTACATGCAGGAATACAGCACCCCCGCAATCCCTTGCATGTTACTATTGCACCAGCTGCACCACACGTATCAGCCAAGCATTCATGTTCCTGGGCTGCTCCTTCTCCACGCACTCTGCTCTCATGCACACTTGTTATTGCACTTACACAGTCAGCAGAACCGCACACTACAACACTATAATGGTAGCAGTGGAACTGAATGATGCACACTAGAAAATATATAAAACATGTTGAACTCCTGCCCTTCTGCACGACTGTGCTGCTCCTCAACTCCACTGCAAATGTGGAGGGAACTCTTAAACAACTCTTTTGTTTGTCAGTAATGGCAGATATACTCTTTTGTTTGTCAGTAATGGCAGATATAACTTATACTCTTTTGTTTGTCAGTAATGGCAGATATAACTTATACTCTTTTGTTTGTCAGTAATGGCAGATATAACTTATACTCTTTTGTTTGTCAGTAATGGCAGATATACTCTTTTGTTTGTCAGTAATGGCAGATATAACTTATACTCTTTTGTTTGTCAGTAATGGCAGATATAACTTATACTCTTTTGTTTGTCAGTAATGGCAGATATAACTTATACTCTTTTGTTTGTCAGTAATGGCAGATATAACTTATACACTTTTGTTTGTCAGTAATGGCAGATATAACTTATAATCTTTTGTTTGTCAGTAATGGCAGATATAACTTATACACTGTAGCACTTGGCATATCTTAGGAAAACAACAATTCAAGTTTTGTATAAAAAATGTCTTAGAAGTCAGACTAAAAAACAAAATAAATATTATCTTGCAAATGTTTTTTAGATTTTTAAACAAACAACAGGATATGACTGGGATGGCAACATAAAAGTAGCCATCTACAACAATGGTAGGAAAAGCAAAAAAAAGAAATGAATAGAGAAATGAAGAGAGAGAAAATAGAACAGGAGAATAAAATAGAAAAGTGATGTTGCTATTCTTCATATCACTACACTCAGCATCTCTCAAAGCTGCAGCAGAGCCTTCATGTTAGTGAGTTACTGACTCTGAGCACGCTCTCTCTCCTTTGCCCCCTCTCTCTGTCTCTTCCTTCATCTCTCTCTCTCTCTCTCTCTCTCTCTCTCTCTCTCTCTCTCTCTCTCTCTCTCTCTCTCTCTCTCTCTCTCTCTCTCTCTCTCTCTCTCTCTCTCTCTCTCTCTCTCTCTCTCTCTCTCTAGCTTGGCAGGAGTGGCACAGACGCCTGGGGCGCTGACCTCTTTCCGGGCGGCACGCAGAACTCGGTGTAGAACTTGATCTTGGGCTCAGTCCCACTGGTCCGCAGAGTGGCCACGATGCCGTTCTGCAGCGTGAAGGTGACCATCTGACTGCTCTTGGTCACTGGAAGCACCTGTAGAAAGGGAGGAACTCATCAGTCAACACAAGACACTTTCATTTGTACAAAGGTAACTGCATCATGAGGATATTCAATTAGTTACAGTTCATTTGGATAGTCCGCCGACAGGGACAGATGGTTTGTTGAATTCAGAACTGAAAGACTTTCATTAGTTCACTGGAACTGAAGATGGGAAGCCCTGCTGTTTTTGTAAGGATTATCAAAGGCCTGGGCACCTATACTTTTTGGCTAACTGCTTACATTGTGCCACTTCAGTTGTTTTGGGTAAAAGCACCGGGCACAGGACTAAATGCAAATGTATTTGTGCACCATGAATATGATGCTGTGATACTGCAAACAATCAATCAACAAAATACCAACTTGATGTGAGACACTTACACATTTTTGGTCAGGTTGGCTGCTGTCATACCCTGTGGTCACGTCTCGGACGTTCACAATGTTGTATCCCCCACAAGACTTCGGATACACGTTCTCGCCCTCAAAGTTTCGAAGGCGTGTGAAGATTCTCTTCACTGTGGGTGGGTCATTACAAATGACGTAGGAGGTTTTGGAAATGTGGTAACCGTAGCTGAAGGAAAAATAGAAACATTTACAGTAATTTCCTGTGTATTGGCTGCATTGTGTATAAACCGCAGGGAAGTGTTTTATGCAAGTAAAAAAAATAAAATAATTAATACCACATTAACTGCCCCTGTGTATTAACCTCCTAGCTGAAGACATTTAGCAAAACTTAATGTATAAACCGCGGCTAATAGTTGGGAAACTACGGTATAACCCTTGTTAGTGTGAACCCCTTAAAAATACTGACACGTACAACACACAGCTGGAACACAGTGGGCGATAACAACTAGCAATTTCTCTCAGGTGTCTGTAGCTTATAAATAAGATAAGAAATAACATAAAATTAAATGTTAAATTATAAAGGAAATCTGACTATACCAGGATCATGATTTCAATTCCTGGAGAGTAAATGAATACTGATCCCAATCTGATATACTTAACCTGTTATAAAAAGTTGATTTGACATGTCTACTATCTGTATTACACCTGAGCGTGTACAATTCTCGAGGCAGTCAACCGGCTCTTACGTTTCATAGATGTTCTGCAGTTGCTGGTTCAGCGTCAGGTTCTTGGTATGGAGATATGCAGCCATTTCTGCCACCACCACCGCTGCGCTCACACCATCCTTATCAGGAACCATGGTTCCACACAGGAACCCTGGGAACCACCACACAGCACATAAGGACAGGCTATCGGCATCCAGTGGAAAACATTGATTTCGTCCACAGATTACTGGGTCCAAGTCAATGAGCCCTCTCTAACTGCATGGATCTTTTAGGCGGGGATCACATTGGCCAGCAGCAAGCGGCAGGTTTCCTAATGTTCTCTACGGTTCTGCAGCGGAACGGTGGCAACGCTAGCGTTGAACAAGCTGAGTGTTGAACTTGGTTCAACTTCCAAACCGCAACGCGAGCGTATTCAAATGTCAGTTTAGGCAAACCGTTTGCCACTGGCCAATGTGATCCCCGCCTTACAGTCTACATTGCGCATCACTGTATGCTAGTGTTGTACTGATGGTGTCCCTACACAAACAATAATGCATTAGGATTTGTCATACTCACACAAGACAATGGTGAAAATGCCATTGAATGACTGGATTAAAAGAATGATGATAATTGTCTTGTGTGCTTAGACATAGACTTAAACAGAAAGACACTCCAGGGTTTGATTGTAGGGATTGCAGACAAAGTAAGTATGTCAGGAATACTCTGTACAAGAAACAACAGCTGCACTCACCAATAGACTCCTCAAAGGAGAAGATGACCTCATTTCCCGTTTTTTCCAGCTCGTGAATTTTGTTTCCAATCCATTTGAAGCCAGGTAGCGTCTCCTGCAGAGAGAGGTCAAGTCACTAACATAAAACACACACACACACAAACACACACACACAGTACTAATGTCATGCACACACACAC